>NW_026056523.1:0-1347 GCF_023757985.1 Alternaria ethzedia
GTGTAAAGATTATAATAACTTAGTTATTATAATCTTTTTATTATTATTAAGCTTTGTTAAGATTGCACTTATTATAATTTCTTAACAAATTAGAAAAATTCTTAGTAAATCTAATTACTTACGTAATTAGAATTTTAGTAGCTAGTTTTAATCTACTACACTAGGAGATTCTAAAACACCTCTATTTATCTTAGCTTAGTTAATATTAGAGTTATTACGTAATTTAATAACTCTTATCTTCTTATTTCTCTTTTTATAATTGCTAAAAGATTTAGTAATAAACTAATTATTAGTCTATGCAATACAACGCATAGACTAATATAATTAGTACTAGTCTAGATTATAAATTTAAGAGATAAGAAGAATTTAGTAAACTTAGATTATAAATCTAGAAATTAATAGAAATTAAGTAGATTTAATTATAAACTCTTATCTTTAGGCAGAAATAGGTAGATATTTACGTAATTATTCTAGTAGCTATTTTCTATAAAAGAAATAGCAATTCTCTATAGTTATTCTTTACTTAGTAACAATATTATTACCTTTTACCTATTATCTACTTTGCAATTAATTATTGCAATCTTTATTAGTTATACTATTTATTATAGTATTTAACTACTTTGTTCTAACAAAGCTATATTCTATTATTAGAGAATAGTTATTGTTACCTTTCTATTCTTTATATAATAACTTAAAGAATTCTCTCTTTTTCTCTAAGAGAGATTACAATTACTAGTATATATAAAGTAGAACGCGTTTTTAAGGCGTCTTTTTATATATATAATTCTAGTAAAATAGATTCTTTAAGCTTATTAAAGCTTCTAGCTAGTTTACTTTTAAAATAATATACGTAGATAACTAACTACCCTCTAAATAGAGAAAATATATATAAAACTCTATTATCTTATATTTCTATAAGTAGAGTAAGCAAAGACTAATACTAGTAAAAGTCTTAGCTAATACTATTATTTTATTAATATTAATAAAAAGTACTCTAGTTTCTTTCTTATTAATTATTAATAATAATAACTAAAAGCTTTTTTTCTTATTATTATAAAATAATAATAAGTACTTTTCTTTTTATTATTAATTATAATAGAGGCTAATTAACTACTAAATAAAGATTATTAATCTTTAAATAGCTTAAAGCTAAAAAGGTACTATTATAATAATAGATAAAAAGTATAAGTTAAACTATATAGTTCTAAAATAGATATTTTATTAATTCTAAAGAATAACTCTTTTTAGAATAAATAAAAATCTTTTTCTTTTAAATATATTAATTACTTAGAATAAGTAATAATATAAATAAAATATATTCTAACAAAGCTATAAGTGTTTAGCTAG
>NW_026056524.1:0-1346 GCF_023757985.1 Alternaria ethzedia
CTTATATATAAATAAAGTCTAGTTTTTAGAGTTTATATAGTATAGCTATTTATCTTTCTATACTAGTAGAGTAATCTAATAAATAGAAGAGAGTCTAGAATAAATAAGATTAGAGAAAGATAGTAAAGTTACTATAAGTAAGTAAATAAGAGTAGATTTAATAAAAGCTACTATTCTTCTTACTAAATACTCTCTATATACGCTTCTACTTTAGTTACTACTCTAGTAAGACTATAAAGTAAGTAATATAGAAGAATAAGCTATTAGAGCTATAAGGTAGAGCGCTAGTTAATATACTATACACTAGCTCTATTATAGTTACTAGTATCTCTAATTCTAACTATATACTAAACTTATCTACCTCTAAGTTTATAGCTCTACGTTTAACTAGCTATCTATTAGATAAAAAGTAAGTAGAGCTAATAAACTAAGCTACTACGCTAAAAAAGGTAAACTACTATTATAATATAACTATCTAGTAAGCTAATACGTATAGTTAGAGATATAAATTAATACTATAAGCGTCTATAGGCTATTCTTTAAGTAGATCTAGTTAGAGATATAGTAAAAGTACTTACCTACTACTTTTGCCTCTACTACTCTCTAAAATAAAAAACTTATTATTATTACTATAATCTATAAGCTTCTTAACTATCTTAACGTAGTGCTAAGTAAAGCTACTAGATAACTTAGATTATTAGATAAGAAAGTGTATAATAAAATACGTATAGAATATTATAATATAGCTAAAACTATATAGTCTTAGATTAATAAATTAAAGAGTATAAATAAGTATAAAGTATAGTATATAGCTAACTCTAACTATACGTAAATCTTAATATACTATATAGATAGCCTAGAAAGTATACTTATAGTGTTAGTAGTAATAAATAGTAGAACTAGCTTCTACTATAACTTAGATAACTATAGTAAGTATACACTACTATACTAAAATATATATACTAACTATAATAGCCTACTATTACTCTATTATTATTATTCTTAAAATACCTAAACGCTTACTTTTACCTAAGATAGAGTATAGTTATTATAGAACGCACCTCTAGATGCTTCTTAAGAGTATAGTACGTAATTATACTAGTATAGATTAAGATAAGCTTTTAGAAGCTTTGCTACTTAAGAGAGCTTTCTAAGTAAGCTTATAATATAATAATTTATCTTCTATTTATTTCTATACTTCTAGACGTAATAGTTATAAGCCTAGCGCTTTAAGAAGATAATATAGTTCTATATTTATATACTTAAGACGCAAGACGTTTAAAAGAGTATAGTAATACTAATTCTATTACTAATCTTTGCGCTTCTATAGAAGTACTACTCTATTA
>NW_026056525.1:0-1341 GCF_023757985.1 Alternaria ethzedia
CTATAATATAAGAAGAGATAATAAGCGTAATTCTAGTAGCTATAAGTAGAATAGAAAGTATATAATTAGTAATAATAAGTTAGGTAGCTAGAATATAGTATAACTTTAAATAAATTTAAGTTTTATATTAAACTATAGTAGCTAGAGAGCTAAAAAGAGGTATATTAAGAAAGGTATAATTTTTTAGAAATTACACTAGAGTCTCTAAAGCTTATAGACTTCTAAATAAGTTAAATTTATAAGAAATTAGGCTCTCTATTTACCTATAGTAATATTTAGCTAAAGTAATAGTCTTAGACTAAAAGGCCTAGAATAAGCTATAAATAGAAATTATTTTTAAGTTATTAGAAGATATTTTTATTATAGTAACTATAAAAGTCTATATATCTTTTTAGAAATAAAGAAAAACTAAGATTATTAAGTATAGTTATAGTAGTAAGAGAGAGGTCTTTATATATATTAGATAAGTTATTAAAAAAGATATAGTAGTTAAAAGTGTATAGTAAAAGAACTCTATAAAGTTTAAAAAGAATATATTCTAAAAGATCTTTTATCTAAGAATTATTCTAAAGTATAAATTTAATTAAGCTACTATAGATAATTTCTATAAAGTACGTAAATAAGTTATATATATAGTATAAACTAAAATAATTCTAAGTAGTACTTAAATATATAAAGGTTTAAGCTTTTAAAAGTAGTAGATCTTATAAATTTAGATATAGTAACTATTATAAAAATTAGAAGTAGAAAGGTAGCTAGTACTAGAATAAAAAGATTACTAATTAATTAAGAGCTTATAAAGTTATCTAGAAAGTTTCTTTATAATAGTAGAGCGTAAAGTATAAATATATATATATATAGTATAGAAGTAAGTAAGTACTAATAGTATATAAAAGCTTATTATCTTTTTAGAGATATAATTCTTTAAAGATTAAATAAGCTAGTATAGAATATACTACGTTAAGTTAATTTAAAACGTAAAAGCTAAGAAGAAATATAGAATCTTTTTTATAAGTATATAGTAAAAGTAGAGTCTATAAGTAATTAAAATAGCTTAGTATATTATTAAGTATCTAAGTACTAAAACCTATATAATCTATTAGGTAGAAATAAGAAAAAATATTACTATTAATATTTAAGTACTTAAGTATAAATATATAATAGTAATACAAATAGAACTTTAATTCTACTAAGAATAGTACTTATGTTAGAGTAGCTAAATATAAAGCTCTATATAGTATAATAGTATTTATATTTTAGTATATAATATATATAAAATATAGAAGTAATTACATATTATATAGTATCTAATAAAGTATATAGAATAGATATATAGTAGAT
>NW_026056526.1:0-1340 GCF_023757985.1 Alternaria ethzedia
AGTTAATATATAAGTATATACTACTATTTTTCTTTTTAGTAAAAAGTATAGACGCCTTTACTAGAGACTTACTATACTTAATTTACTCTTATACTAAGTACTTATCTAAATACTTATATAAGAGCTCTAACTTTATTTTAAAAAAGTTATATAATAGCTAATAAAGCGCTATAGTTTTAAATAGTAAGTTAATAGCTAAGTTTTATAAACTATAGTTAGTAAGAACTTTTAAGTTATTTTTTAATTTAAGATATATAAACTTAGTATATTATAGAAGTAAACTACTCTCTTTAGTCTCTTCTAAGCTAAACTAAAGTATTAAGATAATAAAATAGCTATATATATCTACTATAGAATTATATATAGTCTTCTTAAACTTTTTAGTTTTTTCTAGTATAATTTTTCTATAAATAGTTCTATTCTTAAACTTAGTACTTTAAAAAAGTAGCTTTTATATAAAGTAGCTAATTTTTAAATAATATATATTTATCTAAAGTAAACTTAAGTATATCTAATACTTATAAACTTTTATAATAATATATAAAATATTCTAGATTTTTTATTTTCTATAAGAATTTACTACTTTTATAGTTACTATAGTAGTACTATAAATTTTTAATTCTTTACTATTTATTTTATTTACTAATAGCTTAAATAGTAAGTAAACTAGTAAGTCTTACTTTATAGTAAGTAATACTAAAATAAAGTTTAACTAAAAACTTCTATTTACTAAAGCCTTAATAGACTTTAATTAGCTAAGTAATACTTTTACTATTAGTAGCTTTACTAGCTTTAAGTAAAGTATATTATAAAAAAGTTCTAAGTTCTAAAATACTAAGTCTAGAGTAATATAAGTAGCTAAAAAGAACTTTAGCTTTTTTATTTACTACTTTTTTCTAATTTTTTAGCTAAATAAGCTTTTAAAGTTTTTCTTAGACTTTAAATAGTTTCTTTAGAAGTATTTAGTTTTATTATACTTCTAATAAGTTATATTAAAGTTTTTTAAACTATTTTAGTTTAATTTAGCTAGTTATAAGTTAGATTTTACTAAATTTATTTTTTTAGCTTTTTTTTAGGTCTAAGAAAGCTTTAAAAAAAAGTTCTAAGCTTAATAGCTATAAAACTCTTTTTTTTAAGCTAAATACTTAAAAAGTATAGTAGTATACTTTATTTTACTCTAATAGTAGTAAGCTAAAGTATTAAGCTTAAAAACTATATTATAGTTTTTTTAGTCTTAAAGTAGAAGTTCTCTCTAAATATTAAAAAAAAAAGTACTTATAAAGTTTATATAGTACTACTTTTTTAGATAGTTACTTAGTTTACTCTAAAGTATATTAAAA
>NW_026056527.1:0-1335 GCF_023757985.1 Alternaria ethzedia
AAGAGTCTAGTAGCTTTGTAAAATAAATCAAGAGTCTAGTAGCTTTGCGAAATAAAGTAAGAGTCTAGTAGCTTTATAAAATAAAGTAAGAGTCTAGTAGCTTTATAAAATAAAGTAAAAGTCTAGTAGCTTTATAAAATAAAGTAATAGTGTAGTAACTAAAAAAGTAAAATATAGTAACTATATAGTAAAGTTTAATAATAAAAAAACTATAAATAATAATAGTAAATAAAAATAAATAAAATAAAATAGTACTATAGTAAATAAGTTACTATAAAATAAATAAAATATAAATAGTTTATAAAAAATTAAAATATAAAATAGTATATATAGTAAACTTTAATTATAAACTTTAAGTAGTTTTTTAAATAATTATATTTAATAAAATAATATAGTACTAGTAATAATACAAAGTAAAATAAGTATATTAAAGTAGTATTAAAAAATATAATAAAAATATAAAGTAAAAGAAAAAAAAATAGTAATAAAAAAAATATAAAGATTATAAATAGAATAAATATAGTAAAAAAGAAATATAAAATAAATATAATAAAAATAGTTAAAATAAAAAGTATATAAAAAATTATAAATAGAATAAATATAATAAAATTAATAAATATAAAAAAAGTATAATAAAAATAAAAAATATAATAAGTATACTAGAAGTAAGTAAAAAAGATATATTATAAATAGTAAAAAATAAAATAAAATTAACATTTTATAAAAAGTATTTTTTTTTTATTACTACTATATTTTAAAGCTACTAGACTTTAAATTTTTTTTTAACTATTCTAAAGCTATAAAACTTTTAATTTATTAATATTTAACTAAAGCTACTAAACTTTAGATTTATTTATATTTAACTAAAGCTACTAGATTTTTAATTTTAACTTAGCTAAAATTTATAATCTACTAAAGCTACTAGACTCTATAAAAGCTACTAGACTCTAGATTTTAACTTAGCTAAAATTTAAAATTTACTAAAGCTACTAGACTCTGCTAAAGCTACTAGACTCTACTAAAGCTACTAGACTCTTAATTTTAACTTAGCTAAAATTTAAAATCTGCTAAAGCTACTAGACTCTGCTAAAGCTACTAGACTCTTAATTTTAACTTAGCTAAAATTTAAAATCTACTAAAGCTACTAGACTTTGCTAAAGCTACTAGACTCTGCCAAAGCTACTAGACTCTCGATTTTGACTTGGCTAAAATTCAAAATTTGCCAAAGCTACTAGACTCTGCCAAAGCTACTAGACTCTCGATTTTGACTTGGCCGAAATTCAAAATTTGCCAAAGCTACTAGACTCTGCCAAAGCTACTAGACTCTCGATTTTG
>NW_026056528.1:0-1327 GCF_023757985.1 Alternaria ethzedia
AACTAGAAAAAGAGAACTATATATAGAGAACCTTATTCTAATAAGTATAGCGCTTATAGAGAGTTTCTATATTAATATTATCTTAGAAGTAGCTCTTAATAAAGCTAGACTATAGTATCTAGAGTTAGACTTAACGCTTTATATAGAAACGCTTACTAATAACTTTATACTAGTAAAGCTTAAGAGAAAGTATAAGCTTATATTTATTAAATATAATTCTTTAAAGTTTTACCTAACTATAATAAGTATAACTAATAACTAGCGCTTATAATAATTCTAGAGAAGTCTTTCTTAGTTTAATTTAGAGAAGCTTTAGCACGTAAGAGTAGGCTACCTAGGTCTAGAAGCGCTCTAAGCTCTTATTAAGAATACGTATAATATACGTATTAAGAGAATAAGCTAAAGTAAGTATAAGTATTACGCTATTACTTATATAAGGTAGTATATTTCTAGATAACTACGTAAAAAAGCTCTAAGACCTTATTAGAGAATCTTATAGAATCTTTTTAACTTTTCTACTAGTTATAATAGAAAGCTTTAGATTATAGTACTTAAAGATAATTATAGTAGTAAGATTTATTAATATACTTTCTAAGCTAAAACACTTATAAAGATTATAAGAGTCTTTTATAACTTTATAAGCTTTTTTATAGCTTAGTATAAGCTTAATATCTATATTATTATCTAAGATAATAATATTACAACGCTATCTTAGAGAGGTAAGTTACGCTTTAAGATATAGGCTAAAGAGTAGAGTATTATTATAGAGCGTATCTCTATCTATACCTATAAACTAAATAAAGAAGTAGAAAGAGTAGATTAGAAGATAATTACTAAGTCTATTAAGATAAGAGTTAGTGCAAATCTCTCTAAAAGGCTCTAGCTAGATATTATAAAAGCAGCAACCTAGCTATATAATATAAGCCTATTACATACTTATAATCTCTTAGTACCTAATACTATACTTAATATATAGTATATAGAGTATAGTAAGAAGGTCTATACTATTATAGCTAATCTTTACCTAAATTAGAGCACTATCTACGCCTATAGCTGCAGAGCTTACTTACTTAATAGAGAGTAAGTAGCTAGATAAGATAAGCGTAACTTTAAAGTTATACTAAGAAGCTATATTAGATATCTAGTAGAATATAGAGCGTCTAATATTTATAGAATATAGGTTCTAAAGCTTAATTAAATAATTATAATAAAAAATATAAGCTTTAATAAGAAGCTTTTCTACAAAAGTAGCGCTAAAGGTAGCTAGAAGCACTTAGTAGAAGAGCTTATGTATATTATTAATCTTTTATATAAAAATAAGCTATAT
>NW_026056529.1:0-1309 GCF_023757985.1 Alternaria ethzedia
ATCTACACTACTAAAGTTATTATATTATCTACTACTCTATTATATTATATTATATATATATAGATTACTACTATCTATTATAGATAGGTAATAAAGTTTAAGACTAGTTAAATCTATCTATTAAAGTCTTTGTTTATAATCTTATTAACGTAAGCTAGCTACTTATTAGAGAGATATATAGTAGGTCTACTATCTAAGGCCTTAGCTAAATTCTTAAGACGCTTATTCTACTTAAGAGTAATATATTATCTTTTCTTATCTATCTTAGTACTAGTTAATATATAGATACTACCTAGTATAAGAGTACTTATAATAAACCTATTATTATTATAAAGCTAGTAAATAAGCTTATTCTTAATAAGCCTATTATCTAGGTAGAGAGAATAGATATAAGCCTATATTTATAACGCGTAGATACCTATATAGATATCTATAAGCTTCTCTAGATACTACTCTATTTTATTATAAGTATACTAGTATATAGCTACGTTAGTCTTAACGTTAGTAGATATTAGTAATAGCCTATAGTATAGGCGCTTATTTTCTATAATATAGTTAGTAGTAATAAAAGATATATTAAGAATCTTAGAGAGTTAATTATAGAGTTTATAGAATATTTAAAGAAAAGAGTATAGGTATAAAGAAGAGATAGACTATAGAGAATCTTTTTAATTAAAAAGTTCTATCTATTTATAGTACTATAGTTAAAAATATAGTTCTACTCTAATAGAGGCGTACCTATATTATAAGTATATATATCTTAGGCTAGAGTTTTACTTAACTAACTAGACATAGCTACTAAGTAGATACCTTAGACTAGATATATACCTTAGGTATTAGTTCTTAGAACTTAGTTTTACTAAAGCTTTTAGCTCTCTTCTTAGCTAACGTAGTATTATAACTTTAGTATTAAGCTTCTAGCTACTACTTTCTTAACCTAAATCTACTTCTCTATATACTAGCCTATATACCTTACTACTATTAAGGCTTATAGAACGCATAGAATTAGTACTATTTATTCTTAGTTTCTTTTTCTTATAAAGCTATAGAACCTAGAACTTTATAGCTTACTCTTAATAGCTAAAAGATATTAAAAGAATATATATACTACTATCTACTATAATTAAAGGTATTTAGAAAATATACCTATATTATAATTATATACTATATTACTTAACTATATTATACGTGCGTTTAAGTATAAGTACTTTATTAAAGTAATAGGCTATAATATAAGTACTATTATTAGAACTAGTATAGCGTAGTTAATAAAGTACTATATAAGCTAGTGCTATAGAATAGACTATAG
>NW_026056530.1:0-1281 GCF_023757985.1 Alternaria ethzedia
TTATCTAGTTTAAATTCTATGCTCTAAGTAGAGAAATTTAGGCTAATGTTAACTCTAACGCTAAAATAGCTACTTTTATCTAGATAAGCGTTCTAACTACTCTAGAGCTAGTAGTAATTATATAAGACGCTTTAGTTAATAAGCTCTACACTAATAAGTATAACCTATCTATTATAAAGTATAAAGTATAAGTAATAAAATAGTAGTTAAAGAGCGCTTATATTAGGTATCTTTAGAACTAGATTAATTAGACTATTAGCCTAAAGCTTCTAGCTTTTACTATACTTTCTATCTCTACAAAGAAAGAAGCTACGTTATAAGTACTTATTAAATACCTTAAGTCTACGCTTTCTCTAGAGAAGAACTACACTAAGAATCTTATATACTTATAGTATAGAGTATATCTCTAGAAAGCGTAATAAGAACGTATTAACGCTAAGCGCTAGTAATAGAAATATCTCTATATTCTAGCCTAAGCTAAAGCGTATAAACTTACTAAAGTTAATAATATGCTTACTATCTAGAACTATTTAGAAGTAATTAGCGTTAGGCTTACTCTAGAATAGAGGCGCTTAATATAGTAGAACTTTATTAAAGCTCTTACTATTAGTAGAACTTAAGTTACTCTTAAATAAGTATTAAAGATTTTTACTACGCTAATCTAAAAGTATACTACTTACTCTACTAGTAGAGGTAGTATATTTACTATTATAGAAGCACTATAATAAGCTTCTAATAATAATAACTTATTCTAGAAGTTTAAGAAGAATTACCTATATAGATAGCACTATAAGTAGTCTACTACTATATATAAGCGTTTAGAAATAGCGCTTATAAGTAAACCTCTAAAGCTTTCTAATAAAGCTAAGGCTAAGATTACTACTAAGCTTAGAAACTTAAAGTATAATAGCCTATAGAGAGCTCTTAATAAGAAGAGATAAACTACTCTATAGTAAGTATAGATTAAGAGCCTAAACTCTGTCTACCTAGAGTTAATTTAGGTAATACTTATTAACTCTACTTTTATTATAAGTTAGCTAAGTATTAGTAGTGTATACTCTACTATAAATTTTAATATCTACTTACTTTCTATAAGCACTATCTTAGATAATAAAGTAGTAGTATATCTTATTAATAATATATCTCTACTTAAGCTAAAGACCTTTATAAAAGTACATAAATTCTACACTATAGAAGTAGAAAGCTTCTTCTTCTAGGTACTTAGACATAGTACATAAAGAATTAGAAACACTTTAACTAGAAAAAGAGAACTATATATAG
>NW_026056531.1:0-1259 GCF_023757985.1 Alternaria ethzedia
AGCTAATTTAATTTTTTAAGCTTTACATCTATAAAGTAGAGTAATAGATAGTAATAAAAATAGTATTATAATAGTACTAGTAATAGTATTTCTATAAGACTAGCTATATAAAAAAGTATATTTAGTATCTTAGTATATATATATTTCTAGTATAATAAAATATATATAGATAGTATAATAAACTATATATATACAGTATAATAAAATATATATATATAGTATAATAAAATATATATATATAGTATAATAAAATATATATATATAGTATAATAAAATATATATATATAGTATAATATACTATACATATATAGTATAATATAATATAGATAGTTTAAAGTATTTATATATTATATAGTATATAAAATTATATATAAAAAAGATATATAGTAGGTATATAGTAAGTAAGTATAAGTATAAAGATAGATATATTATAAAGATACTAGCTAGATAGCTACTTAATATAGTAGGCGCCTAAGGCGCTATATAGTCTTAGTAGACTTAAAAGACTTTATTAAGTAGGCGTATATAAGTAGATTATTCTAACTTAGACTAGAGAGTCTAAGTTAAGAGCTCTTTATAACCTTAATTTAGTAAGATTATATTTCTTCTTAAACTCTATTATATAAAAGATTTCTTATATCTTTATAAATTTTTAATATTTAAGTTATACTTTTCTATAACTTACAACTGTCTTATATTTTTAAAAAATAAAGCTTTTACTTTCTTATAATTATAAAGGCTACTATTGTAGCTACTACTAAAGTAGCTCTATTTAGAACGCTTAAGAATAAAAATAGAGAAACCTACTTTTTTAGATATACTATATTAACTAAGTATATTAATAGCTACTAAGATAAGTAATATAGAATACTACTTAATATACCTATAGTTCTTTATTATCTATAGTAGATATTATATACTACTTTATTATAGTATATAAAGCTAAGTTTAAGTTCTATATTTAAAAAAAAACTTATACTTATTTCTCTTTTAATAGAAGACTATTTTAAGTTTACATTCTTTAAATAAGAACACTATTAACTATAGTATAGCTTAATATCTTATTAACTAAAAAGATCTTATAGTATAATAGTAGAAAGAGATAGAGAAATATAAAATTAATTACTCTACTTATAAAGTCTTAGAGATTAAATATATCTTTAAAAAGTAAAATATCTAATTAGCTAAATAATAATAAGTATAGAAGTTAGTATTTTAGAGCTATAGTAGTAAGTTAATAAAATACTTATACTTATTAT
>NW_026056532.1:0-1258 GCF_023757985.1 Alternaria ethzedia
TATACTATAGTTTATATACGTAAATATCTTTTTATATTTTATAGTAGTATAGTACTATAATTTATTATTACTCTAGACTTAAAGTTTACCTACGCTACTTATAATTCTACCTATCTACTTCTATAGCTAAGATCTACTTATCTAGTACTATAGCTAAGAGAAAAGCTATATTATACTACGCTTTAACGTCTACTCTAACTTCTACTCTTTCTACTAAGAGCTTTCTTTTAGCAAGCTTCTACATTAACTTTTAAGAATATTTTAATATTTCTCTAGCTTTATAGCTTTATAGCTTTATAGCTTTATAGCTTACTTATTACTACTTTTAAGTCTACTTCTAAGTTTACTAGAAATATTTTTATTACTATTACTCTTTATAAGCACGTTATTACTATTTATATCTATAGTAAATATTAAAAAGAGAGTTTTATTAATACTTATAGCTATATATAGTAAGTATAAAGTAGTAGATAAATTAATATTTTTTAAAATTATAATTAAAAGTTATTAACTATATTTTAATTCTTTACTTTATAAAAATACTTTACTAAATTATAATATAAGTTATTATATAAAGTATTAATATAGAGTAAGATAATAAAGTATAGTTAGTAACTCTATATAGTAATTTTAATATAAGTATATTTTCTAAATACTTTATACTTACTATATTATTAGAAGAGTGTTAAAAGTTTAATTATTTTATATTTACTTTTAAAATAAAAAGCGCTAATATACTTATAGAGAGTAAAGGTAAGAGTTATATATCTAGTAGATATAATTATAGTCTAGACCTAGAGTTTATCTATATAGTACTAGCCTAGACTTGTAACTATTAAGTTCTATAGCTAAGAAAAGAACTATATTATACTACGCTTATAACTACTTCTTTAACCTTATATATTTTACTAAAATTACTATTTAGATACTAAGACTTTTCTATTAAAACGCTTTTATATTAAGTTTAATAAATATTTTAATACCTCTATAGCTTTATTACTTAGTTATTTCTACTTTATAGTTCTTTTTTAAAGTTTTTAATACTTTAATACTCTATTAGTATATTATTTATAATATTAAAGAACTTTATTTATAGTAAATACTTTAAAAAGACTTTTATTAGTATCTAGAACTATCTTATAGTAGTAACAAAGTACTAAAGAAATTTACTTATAATATAATTACTTTCTAAACTTACTAGACTATATATTATTACTCTACTCTATCTAAATACTTAACTATAATAAGTATTTTAACA